>NC_132887.1:7876467-7878967 GCF_030463535.1 Salminus brasiliensis | reverse complement strand
ACCACCAAACAGCGAGCAAAGCAGGTAGAAACTCACTTCAACTAATTAAAACTGTGGTTCCACCAAGTACTAGTCTGAAGGGGTTAAATGCTTAGCTAGTAAGCATCTTTTTTAGGTTCCTTTTAAAGATCTGCTGACAAATCCTTCAGTTTGACTTTCCTTTAGGAGCACATTGATTTATTTTACATTTATATAAAACACTGGGTTGATTTTGTAGGATATAATAGCATGGCTGGCAGCTTTATAAAGCTGTCTGAGCTCCACTAAGCACTGCTCGTTCTCTTTTGCTTTCTACCCCCTCTATTTTCTCTCTCTTCACTTCATTGTTTGCACAAAACTCCAGCATTTTATGAAGCTCTCCATTGCTGTTGACTCTTCCTCTTCTTTCCCTCGTTCTCTTTTGTTCTTTATCTCTGGTCTTGCTCTCTCTCTCCCTCCGCTCTCTCTGTGGTAGATGTCAGAGGCCCTCTCTCTTCCTCTCTCCCTGTTTCCCTCTATCTCTCTCACTCTTCCTCCCTCCCTCCCTCCCTCCCTCTCGCGCTTGCTCTCGCTTGCTCTCTCTGGAAGCAGGAGGCACTCCGCTCCCACTCCTTTTTGCGTCACGGAACAGAAAGGCTTCCGAAAGTGGAGGACAGATGGGCGACCGGCAGCGTCACTCCTTTATTTGCCACTGACGAGCTCAAATTTGTACAGCCTGTAATTCGGGGGGGCATCTCAGTGCTTCCGTGGAAGAATGCATAGATGAATGGTAATTTGAGAGAAGGGCAGAGCTGAGCACGACAGGAGGTGTTTTGAGATGTATTGGAGAAGATTATTTACATCCTAATGAAAAACATGTTCTATTAATAGTAGCAGTATTAGTAGTAGTGTTAGTCTTATATAAGGACAACAGTTCAATATTTTTAGATCACACAATCTCCAGTAGGCCTATTATAATAGTAATGTATGTTGCATACTATAAATCCCTATAAAGCATCAAAATAGCATTAATAAATGTCAAATACATAAGAAAATTATTAGCCCTAATAGACATCATTATAATAACCTACATTCTTAAAAATAATGGTGCTACAAATGTCCAAGTTTGGTTCCATAAAGAACTGTGTTTGTAATAGAGATGCCTGAGGGGGGAGAGCCCTTAAAATGGTTATGAAGGTTCTCTCTATGCTGTTCTTCATGGAACCAAATGTGGCTCTTTCATATCATTTTGTGAACATTTGTGAAAAGTTTACTTTTAAGAATGGTTGCTCAGGTTTGTGGACGGTGCAGCAGATCGATGCCAGTGTTTCAGGGTGCTCCCATGTCTGTGTTACCTTCTGGCTCTCTCCTTTTAATTAGGCTGTTATAGACATATATACTGGCCACACTCTAGTAATGCAAACACACCTAATGCAATCTTTTCCCCTTTTTTTTAAATAAATGACCTGTCCAGCCTGACACTGATGGAGGTTTGTCTCCTGCTAGTCTCCTCAGACCAGCTGCTCACCCTTACAGCTATTGCTACCTGCCTCGGACTAGTAGTTTACATAGACTGTAACTCTTGTGAGGTCTTCCAAAGGATTCTTCCTCCAGCTCTGAGGGAGATTTTTCCTTACCAAGGGGAGTCATCTTTACCTTGCTTACCAGGGGTTTTATATTTTATGTTTTGTTGGTCTTTTGTCCTATTACTGGAGTCCTGTAAAGCTGCTCTGCGACAGCAGTTGTAAAAAGCACTAGGCCATTTTTTTTCTTTTTATTTAATGGGATTTTGGAGATCTCAATGACATCTCAACTGACATCACTAAATCTATCTCAGCTACCTCAAATCCTGCAACACTGTTAAATATAAAGGTGCTTCAAATGATTCTCTGGAGTGATGCTATAGATGAACCTTAGAAAAGGTTCAGTAGCACGTACTGAAGATATATTACAGTCAGTTCTCTCTGTGTAAAAACGGACTGCCAGTCCTAAGAAGTGCATCTGATATCCTGAAAATAATCTCAGGACATGCCACAGCTCTAATTTAGAGACCTGTTGCTCAGTGAGAGGCTGCAGCATCATCTGGCTCCCTGAATTGCCGTCGCCACGGCAACGTGATGCACATCCGTATGACATCACGGCCCACTCAGTCCGACAGGCAGAGGCCGAATGGGATTTCAGAGCAGCTGCAGTCTCCAAGGCTGCCTTCTCATAAACTCATTCTCATTCAACAGCAAAATCTCAGCACACAGGCTCTAAGGTCTCCAGGGCAGAGCCACTACAGCTCATAGGAACCACGTTCGCTCTGTCAGAAATACATACCGTGGTGGACATACCGTGGTCATGGTCAGTGGTCAGTCACTGGGCAGAAGGAAATAAGTGAACCCAAGTCTAGGAATAAGTCTAGAATTGCATAATGAATGCAAATGCTCTATTTATTTCCTTCTTGTTTTCCAATTTAAGCAGGAGCCAGTCATGTCTAGCCGACTGTCCTGTAGCGGACACTAAAGCGACAAATTAAAATAACAATCTCTTTTCCGTT
>NC_132887.1:7866467-7871467 GCF_030463535.1 Salminus brasiliensis | reverse complement strand
CCGTATTAGTGGGGCTCAATGTGACTTTTCTGAGCTGCTCTGTAAACGCTGCGATTAAAATGTTTCTCACCTCCGTCAGTCGTAAGTAAAACGCTCTCTGTTGCAGTGCCCTGTTCGGGGGGAAAGTGCTGGTTTCTGAGATTGGGCAGTCTTGTTCAGTAGTAGAAAGGATGGATGCTAGCTGGCTAACAGGCTAACAGCATGGCGCCTACTGACTGTCAGCATCAGGGCTCAGGTCACTGAGCGGAGGTTTAGCAGGTCGATCATCTGAATTTCACACTGTTTCTTGTTGTCAGTTTTCTGTGAAGCAGAGCCTCTGTCTCTGCCTGTCTCTGCCTGTCTCAGCCATCCTCAGAACATGAGAAGATGCAGCAGTTTACAAACGTGTCTGTCCACATGTTAGTAGTGATGGGTCATTAATTCCCACCTTAATCACCCCTGATAGTGATGAATATATGAGGCTACATCCGAGGCTTATATGAAACACACACATATATAGATATAGTGTGTGTGTTTGTGTGTGTGTGTGTTTCATATAAGGTCTATGCCTCGGATGTTGCATCATTGGGGAAAAAAACACCACATTTCCAGAATGGCAGCTTTACAGGAGAAAGACCTCAACCTTCAGTGGAAGACATGTAAAATCCAGGCCCAGGTCTGGGGGCTTTATACCTCCATATCTTTAAAATACAAAACTGCAGCAGTTACAGTACAAATAGTATCTACTGGTTGTAGTGGCAGGAATAGTGGTGGTGGTTGCAGTAGTGGCAGGAATAGTGGAATAGTGATGGTAGTTGTAGTTGCAGTAGTGGCAGGAATAGTGGTGGTAGTTGTAGTTGCAGTAGTAGCAGGAATAGTGGTGGTAGTTGCAGTAGTGGCAGGAATAGTGGTGGTAGTTGTAGTTGCAGTAGTAGCAGGAATAGTGGTGGTAGTTGCAGTAGTGGCAGGAATAGTGGTGGTAGTTGCAGTAGTGGCAGGAATAGTGGTGGTAGTTGTAGTTGCAGTAGTAGCAGGAATAGTGGTGGTAGTTGCAGTAGTGGCAGGAATAGTGGTGGTAGTTGCAGTAGTGGCAGGAATAGTGGTGGTAGTTGTAGTTGCAGTAGTAGCAGGAATAGTGGTGGTAGTTGCAGTAGTGGCAGGAATAGTGGTGGTAGTTGCAGTAGTGGCAGGAATAGTGGTGGTAGTTGCAGTTGCAGTAGTGGCAGGAATAGTGGAATAGTGATGGTAGTTGTAGTTGCAGTAGTGGCAGGAATAGTGGTGGTAGTAGTAGTTGCAGTTGTGGCAGGAATAGTGGTGGTAGTTGTAGTTGCAGAAGTAGCTGGAATAGTGGTGGTAGTTGTAGTTGCAGAAGTAGCTGGAATAGTGGTGGTAGTTGTAGTTGCAGTAGTGGCAGGAATAGTGGTGGTAGTTGTAGTTGCAGTAGTGGCAGGAATAGTGGTGGTAGTTGCAGTAGTGGCAGGAATAGTGGTGGTAGTTGTAGTTGCAGAAGTAGCTGGAATAGTGGTGGTAGTTGTAGTTGCAGAAGTAGCTGGAATAGTGGTGGTAGTTGTAGTTGCAGTAGTGGCAGGAATAGTGGTGGTAGTTGTAGTTGCAGTAGTGGCAGGAATAGTGGTGGTAGTTGTAGTTGCAGTAGTGGCAGGAATAGTGGTGGTAGTTGCAGTAGTGGCAGGAATAGTGGTGGCAGTTGCAGTAGTGGCAGGAATAGTGGTGGTAGTTGCAGTAGTGGCAGGAATAGTGGTGGTAGTTGTTGCAGTAGTGGCAGGAATAGTGGTAGTTGTTGTTGCAGTAGTGGCAGGAATAGTGGTGGTAGTTGTTGTTGCAGTAGTGGCAGGAATAGTGGTGGTAGTTGTAGTTGCAGTAGTGGCAGGAATAGTGGTGGTAGTTGTAGTAGTGGCAGGAATAGTGGTGGTAGTTGCAGTAGTGGCAGGAATAGTGGTGGTAGTTGTTGCAGTAGTGGCAGGAATAGTGGTGGTAGTTGTTGCAGTAGTGGCAGGAATAGTGGTGGTAGTTGTTGCAGTAGTGGCAGGAATAGTGGTAGTTGTTGTTGCAGTAGTGGCAGGAATAGTGGTAGTTGTTGTTGCAGTAGTGGCAGGAATAGTGGTGGTAGTTGCAGTAGTAGCAGGAATAGTGGTGGTAGTTGCAGTAGTAGCAGGAATAGTGGTGGTAGTTGCAGTAGTAGCAGGAATAGTGGTGGTAGTTGCAGTAGTGGCAGGAATAGTGGTGGTAGTTGTAGTTGCAGTAGTGGCAGGAATAGTGGTGGTAGTTGCAGTAGTGGCAGGAATAGTGGTTGTAGTTGCAGTAGTGGCAGGAATAGTGGTGGTAGTTGTAGTTGCAGTAGTAGCAGGAATAGTGGTGGTAGTTGTAGTTGCAGTAGTGGCAGGAATAGTGGTGGTAGTTGTAGTTGCAGTAGTGGCAGGAATAGTGGTGGTAGTTGTAGTTGCAGGAATAGTGGTGGTAGTTGTTGCAGTAGTGGCAGGAATAGTGGTGGTAGTTGCAGTAGTAGCAGGAATAGTGGTGGTAGTTGCAGTAGTGGCAGGAATAGTGGTGGTGGTTGTAGTTGCAGTAGTGGCAGGAATAGTGGTGGTGGTTGTAGTTGCAGTAGTGGCAGGAATAGTGGTGGTGGTGGTAGTTGCAGTAGTAGCAGGAATAGTGGTGGTAGTTGCAGTAGTAGCAGGAATAGTGGTGGTAGTTGCAGTAGTAGCAGGAATAGTGGTGGTGGTTGTAGTTGCAGTAGTGGCAGGAATAGTGGTGGTAGTTGTAGTTGCAGTAGTGGCAGGAATAGTGGTGGTAGTTGCAGTAGTGGCAGGAATAGTGGTGGTAGTTGCAGTAGTGGCAGGAATAGTGGTGGTAGTTGTAGTTGCAGTAGTGGCAGGAATAGTGGTGGTAGTTGTAGTTGCAGTAGTGGCAGGAATAGTGGTGGTAGTTGTAGTTGCAGTAGTGGCAGGAATAGTGGTGGTAGTTGTAGTTGCAGGAATAGTGGTGGTAGTTGTTGCAGTAGTGGCAGGAATAGTGGTGGTAGTTGCAGTAGTAGCAGGAATAGTGGTGGTAGTTGCAGTAGTGGCAGGAATAGTGGTGGTGGTTGTAGTTGCAGTAGTGGCAGGAATAGTGGTGGTAGTTGTAGTTGCAGTAGTGGCAGGAATAGTGGTGGTAGTTGCAGTAGTGGCAGGAATAGTGGTGGTAGTTGTAGTTGCAGTAGTGGCAGGAATAGTGGTGGTGGTGGTTGTAGTTGCAGTAGTGGCAGGAATAGTGGTGGTAGTTGTAGTTGCAGTAGTGGCAGGAATAGTGGTGGTAGTTGCAGTAGTGGCAGGAATAGTGGTGGTAGTTGTAGTAGTGGCAGGAATAGTGGTGGTAGTTGTAGTTGCAGTAGTGGCAGGAATAGTGGTGGTAGTTGTAGTTGCAGTAGTGGCAGGAATAGTGGTGGTAGTGGCAGGAATAGTGGTGGTAGTTGTAGTTGCAGTAGTGGCAGGAATAGTGGTGGTAGTTGTAGTTGCAGTAGTGGCAGGAATAGTGGTGGTAGTTGTAGTTGCAGTAGTGGCAAGAATAGTGGTGGTGGTGGTTGTAGTTGCAGTAGTGGCAGGAATAGTGGTGGTAGTTGTAGTGGCAGGAATAGTGGTGGTGGTGGTTGTAGTTGCAGTAGTGGCAGGAATAGTGGTGGTAGTTGTAGTTGCAGTAGTGGCAGGAATAGTGGTGGTAGTTGCAGTAGTGGCAGGAATAGTGGTGGTAGTTGCAGTAGTGGCAGGAATAGTGGTGGTGGTGGTTGTAGTTGCAGTAGTGGCAGGAATAGTGGTGGTGGTAGTTGTAGTTGCAGTAGTGGCAGGAATAGTGGTGGTGGTAGTTGTAGTTGCAGTAGTGGCAGGAATAGTAGTTGTAGTTGCAGTAGTGGCAGGAATAGTAGTTGTAGTTGCAGTAGTGGCAGGAATAGTGGTGGTAGTTGTAGTTGCAGTAGTGGCAGGAATAGTGGTGGTAGTTGTAGTTGCAGTAGTGGCAGGAATAGTGGTGGTGGTGGTTGTAGTTGCAGTAGTGGCAGGAATAGTGGTGGTGGTGGTTGTAGTTGCAGTAGTGGCAGGAATAGTGGTGGTAGTTGTAGTTGCAGTAGTGGCAGGAATAGTGGTGGTAGTGGCAGGAATTGTGGTGGTGGTGGTAGTTGCAGTAGTGGCAGGAATAGTGGTGGTGGTAGTTGTTGCAGTAGTGGCAGGAATAGTGGTGGTAGTTGTTGCAGTAGTGGCAGGAATAGTGGTGGTAGTTGTTGCAGTAGTGGCAGGAATAGTGGTGGTAGTAGTGGCAGGAATAGTGGTGGTAGTTGTAGTTGCAGTAGTGGCAGGAATAGTGGTGGTATTTGTAGTTGCAGTAGTGGCAGGAATAGTGGTGGTGGTGGTTGTAGTTGCAGTAGTGGCAGGAATAGTGGTGGTGGTGGTTGTAGTTGCAGTAGTGGCAGGAATAGTGGTGGTGGTTGTAGTTGCAGTAGTGGCAGGAATAGTGGTGGTAGTGTCAGGAATTGTGGTGGTGGTGGTAGTTGCAGTAGTGGCAGGAATAGTGGTGGTGGTAGTTGTTGCAGTAGTGGCAGGAATAGTGGTGGTAGTTGTTGCAGTAGTGGCAGGAATAGTGGTGGTAGTAGTGGCAGGAATAGTGGTGGTAGTAGTGGCAGGAATAGTGGTGGTAGTTGTAGTTGCAGTAGTGGCAGGAATAGTGGTGGTAGTTGTAGTTGCAGTAGTGGCAGGAATAGTGGTGGTGGTGGTTGTAGTTGCAGTAGTGGCAGGAATAGTGGTGGTGGTGGTTGTAGTTGCAGTAGTGGCAGGAATAGTGGTGGTAGTTGTAGTTGCAGTAGTGGCAGGAATAGTGGTGGTAGTGGCAGGAATTGTGGTGGTGGTGGTAGTTGCAGTAGTGGCAGGAATAGTGGTGGTGGTAGTAGTTGCAGTAGTGGCAGGAATAGTGGTGGTAGTTGTTGCAGTAGTGGCAGGAATAGTGGTGGTAGTTGTTGCAGTAGTGGCAGGAATAGTGGT